>NC_083526.1:7737500-7742500 GCF_032362555.1 Amyelois transitella
TTGGAGCAGCCGACCTTATCCTATCACGTACCCTGTGTTCCGGTCCTCTGGAAAACTTCTTGTAAATTTTTGATTAAGTTTCCTCTGGTTCTTGGAGGAATCCTGCAAAATCTGGACAATCACGATCTTGATTCAGGAGAATCTTGAAGTCCCAGTGTCTAGAATGTGTCCCGGACACGCTTTAACACTTATTTCTTTTTTTTTTTTTTTTTTTTTTTTAATTTTTTAAAATTTTTCACTATTAATTTACACTATTTTTGCACTGATTTTTGCGGAGCGCGTCGGAGCACGTCTGCACTCCACGACCGCTCGAAGCAGACTGGGTTAGGTTAGGTTAGGTTAGGTTAGGTTAGGTTAGGTTAGGTTAGGTTAGGTTAGGTTAGGTTAGGTTAGGTTAGGTTAGGTTAGGTTAGGTTAGGTTAGGTTAGGTTAGGTTAGGTTAGGTTAGGTTAGGTTAGGTTAGGTTAGGTTAGGTTAGGTTAGGTTAGGTTAGGTTAGGTTAGGTTAGGTTAGGTTAGGTTAGGTTAGGTTAGGTTAGGTGTTAGGTTAGGTTAGGTTAGGTTAGGTTAGGTTAGGTTAGGTTAGGTTAGGTTAGGTTAGGTTAGGTTAGGTTAGGTTAGGTTAGGTTAGGTTAGGTTAGGTTAGGTTAGGTTAGGTTAGGTTAGGTTAGGTTAGGTTAGGTTAGGTTAGGTTAGGTTAGGTTAGGTTAGGTTAGGTTAGGTTAGGTTAGGTTAGGTTAGGTTAGGTTAGGTTAGGTTAGGTTAGGTTAGGTTAGGTTAGGTTAGGTTAGGTTAGGTTAGGTTAGGTTAGGTTAGGTTAGGTTAGGTTAGGTTAGGTTAGGTTAGGTTAGGTTAGGTTAGGTTAGGTTAGGTTAGGTTAGGTTAGGTTAGGTTAGGTTAGGTTAGGTTAGGTTAGGTTAGGTTAGGTTAGGTTAGGTTAGGTTAGGTTAGGTTAGGTTAGGTTAGGTTAGGTTAGGTTAGGTTAGGTTAGGTTAGGTTAGGTTAGGTTAGGTTAGGTTAGGTTAGGTTAGGTTAGGTTAGGTTAGGTTAGGTTAGGTTAGGTTAGGTTAGGTTAGGTTAGGTTAGGTTAGGTTAGGTTAGGTTAGGTTAGGTTAGGTTAGGTTAGGTTAGGTTAGGTTAGGTTAGGTTAGGTTAGGTTAGGTTAGGTTAGGTTAGGTTAGGTTAGGTTAGGTTAGGTTAGGTTAGGTTAGGTTAGGTTAGGTTAGGTTAGGTTAGGTTAGGTTAGGTTAGGTTAGGTTAGGTTAGGTTAGGTTAGGTTAGGTTAGGTTAGGTTAGGTTAGGTTAGGTTAGGTTAGGTTAGGTTAGGTTAGGTTAGGTTAGGTTAGGTTAGGTTAGGTTAGGTTAGGTTAGGTTAGGTTAGGTTAGGTTAGGTTAGGTTAGGTTAGGTTAGGTTAGGTTAGGTTAGGTTAGGTTAGGTTAGGTTAGGTTAGGTTAGGTTAGGTTAGGTTAGGTTAGGTTAGGTTAGGTTAGGTTAGGTTAGGTTAGGTTAGGTTAGGTTAGGTTAGGTTAGGTTAGGTTAGGTTAGGTTAGGTTAGGTTAGGTTAGGTTAGGTTAGGTTAGGTTAGGTTAGGTTAGGTTAGGTTAGGTTAGGTTAGGTTAGGTTAGGTTAGGTTAGGTTAGGTTAGGTTAGGTTAGGTTAGGTTAGGTTAGGTTAGGTTAGGTTAGGTTAGGTTAGGTTAGGTTAGGTTAGGTTAGGTTAGGTTAGGTTAGGTTAGGTTAGGTTAGGTTAGGTTAGGTTAGGTTAGGTTAGGTTAGGTTAGGTTAGGTTAGGTTAGGTTAGGTTAGGTTAGGTTAGGTTAGGTTAGGTTAGGTTAGGTTAGGTTAGGTTAGGTTAGGTTAGGTTAGGTTAGGTTAGGTTAGGTTAGGTTAGGTTAGGTTAGGTTAGGTTAGGTTAGGTTAGGTTAGGTTAGGTTAGGTTAGGTTAGGTTAGGTTAGGTTAGGTTAGGTTAGGTTAGGTTAGGTTAGGTTAGGTTAGGTTAGGTTAGGTTAGGTTAGGTTAGGTTAGGTTAGGTTAGGTTAGGTTAGGTTAGGTTAGGTTAGGTTAGGTTAGGTTAGGTTAGGTTAGGTTAGGTTAGGTTAGGTTAGGTTAGGTTAGGTTAGGTTAGGTTAGGTTAGGTTAGGTTAGGTTAGGTTAGGTTAGGTTAGGTTAGGTTAGGTTAGGTTAGGTTAGGTTAGGTTAGGTTAGGTTAGG
Source organism: Amyelois transitella (assembly GCF_032362555.1). NCBI lineage: Eukaryota > Metazoa > Arthropoda > Insecta > Lepidoptera > Pyralidae > Amyelois > Amyelois transitella. Next base: position 7,739,712 of record NC_083526.1, read on the forward strand.
TTAGGTTAGGTTAGGTTAGGTTAGGTTAGGTTAGGTTAGGTTAGGTTAGGTTAGGTTAGGTTAGGTTAGGTTAGGTTAGGTTAGGTTAGGTTAGGTTAGGTTAGGTTAGGTTAGGTTAGGTTAGGTTAGGTTAGGTTAGGTTAGGTTAGGTTAGGTTAGGTTAGGTTAGGTTAGGTTAGGTTAGGTTAGGTTAGGTTAGGTTAGGTTAGGTTAGGTTAGGTTAGGTTAGGTTAGGTTAGGTTAGGTTAGGTTAGGTTAGGTTAGGTTAGGTTAGGTTAGGTTAGGTTAGGTTAGGTTAGGTTAGGTTAGGTTAGGTTAGGTTAGGTTAGGTTAGGTTAGGTTAGGTTAGGTTAGGTTAGGTTAGGTTAGGTTAGGTTAGGTTAGGTTAGGTTAGGTTAGGTTAGGTTAGGTTAGGTTAGGTTAGGTTAGGTTAGGTTAGGTTAGGTTAGGTTAGGTTAGGTTAGGTTAGGTTAGGTTAGGTTAGGTTAGGTTAGGTTAGGTTAGGTTAGGTTAGGTTAGGTTAGGTTAGGTTAGGTTAGGTTAGGTTAGGTTAGGTTAGGTTAGGTTAGGTTAGGTTAGGTTAGGTTAGGTTAGGTTAGGTTAGGTTAGGTTAGGTTAGGTTAGGTTAGGTTAGGTTAGGTTAGGTTAGGTTAGGTTAGGTTAGGTTAGGTTAGGTTAGGTTAGGTTAGGTTAGGTTAGGTTAGGTTAGGTTAGGTTAGGTTAGGTTAGGTTAGGTTAGGTTAGGTTAGGTTAGGTTAGGTTAGGTTAGGTTAGGTTAGGTTAGGTTAGGTTAGGTTAGGTTAGGTTAGGTTAGGTTAGGTTAGGTTAGGTTAGGTTAGGTTAGGTTAGGTTAGGTTAGGTTAGGTTAGGTTAGGTTAGGTTAGGTTAGGTTAGGTTAGGTTAGGTTAGGTTAGGTTAGGTTAGGTTAGGTTAGGTTAGGTTAGGTTAGGTTAGGTTAGGTTAGGTTAGGTTAGGTTAGGTTAGGTTAGGTTAGGTTAGGTTAGGTTAGGTTAGGTTAGGTTAGGTTAGGTTAGGTTAGGTTAGGTTAGGTTAGGTTAGGTTAGGTTAGGTTAGGTTAGGTTAGGTTAGGTTAGGTTAGGTTAGGTTAGGTTAGGTTAGGTTAGGTTAGGTTAGGTTAGGTTAGGTTAGGTTAGGTTAGGTTAGGTTAGGTTAGGTTAGGTTAGGTTAGGTTAGGTTAGGTTAGGTTAGGTTAGGTTAGGTTAGGTTAGGTTAGGTTAGGTTAGGTTAGGTTAGGTTAGGTTAGGTTAGGTTAGGTTAGGTTAGGTTAGGTTAGGTTAGGTTAGGTTAGGTTAGGTTAGGTTAGGTTAGGTTAGGTTAGGTTAGGTTAGGTTAGGTTAGGTTAGGTTAGGTTAGGTTAGGTTAGGTTAGGTTAGGTTAGGTTAGGTTAGGTTAGGTTAGGTTAGGTTAGGTTAGGTTAGGTTAGGTTAGGTTAGGTTAGGTTAGGTTAGGTTAGGTTAGGTTAGGTTAGGTTAGGTTAGGTTAGGTTAGGTTAGGTTAGGTTAGGTTAGGTTAGGTTAGGTTAGGTTAGGTTAGGTTAGGTTAGGTTAGGTTAGGTTAGGTTAGGTTAGGTTAGGTTAGGTTAGGTTAGGTTAGGTTAGGTTAGGTTAGGTTAGGTTAGGTTAGGTTAGGTTAGGTTAGGTTAGGTTAGGTTAGGTTAGGTTAGGTTAGGTTAGGTTAGGTTAGGTTAGGTTAGGTTAGGTTAGGTTAGGTTAGGTTAGGTTAGGTTAGGTTAGGTTAGGTTAGGTTAGGTTAGGTTAGGTTAGGTTAGGTTAGGTTAGGTTAGGTTAGGTTAGGTTAGGTTAGGTTAGGTTAGGTTAGGTTAGGTTAGGTTAGGTTAGGTTAGGTTAGGTTAGGTTAGGTTAGGTTAGGTTAGGTTAGGTTAGGTTAGGTTAGGTTAGGTTAGGTTAGGTTAGGTTAGGTTAGGTTAGGTTAGGTTAGGTTAGGTTAGGTTAGGTTAGGTTAGGTTAGGTTAGGTTAGGTTAGGTTAGGTTAGGTTAGGTTAGGTTAGGTTAGGTTAGGTTAGGTTAGGTTAGGTTAGGTTAGGTTAGGTTAGGTTAGGTTAGGTTAGGTTAGGTTAGGTTAGGTTAGGTTAGGTTAGGTTAGGTTAGGTTAGGTTAGGTTAGGTTAGGTTAGGTTAGGTTAGGTTAGGTTAGGTTAGGTTAGGTTAGGTTAGGTTAGGTTAGGTTAGGTTAGGTTAGGTTAGGTTAGGTTAGGTTAGGTTAGGTTAGGTTAGGTTAGGTTAGGTTAGGTTAGGTTAGGTTAGGTTAGGTTAGGTTAGGTTAGGTTAGGTTAGGTTAGGTTAGGTTAGGTTAGGTTAGGTTAGGTTAGGTTAGGTTAGGTTAGGTTAGGTTAGGTTAGGTTAGGTTAGGTTAGGTTAGGTTAGGTTAGGTTAGGTTAGGTTAGGTTAGGTTAGGTTAGGTTAGGTTAGGTTAGGTTAGGTTAGGTTAGGTTAGGTTAGGTTAGGTTAGGTTAGGTTAGGTTAGGTTAGGTTAGGTTAGGTTAGGTTAGGTTAGGTTAGGTTAGGTTAGGTTAGGTTAGGTTAGGTTAGGTTAGGTTAGGTTAGGTTAGGTTAGGTTAGGTTAGGTTAGGTTAGGTTAGGTTAGGTTAGGTTAGGTTAGGTTAGGTTAGGTTAGGTTAGGTTAGGTTAGGTTAGGTTAGGTTAGGTTAGGTTAGGTTAGGTTAGGTTAGGTTAGGTTAGGTTAGGTTAGGTTAGGTTAGGTTAGGTTAGGTTAGGTTAGGTTAGGTTAGGTTAGGTTAGGTTAGGTTAG
>NC_083526.1:7747500-7750926 GCF_032362555.1 Amyelois transitella
GGTTAGGTTAGGTTAGGTTAGGTTAGGTTAGGTTAGGTTAGGTTAGGTTAGGTTAGGTTAGGTTAGGTTAGGTTAGGTTAGGTTAGGTTAGGTTAGGTTAGGTTAGGTTAGGTTAGGTTAGGTTAGGTTAGGTTAGGTTAGGTTAGGTTAGGTTAGGTTAGGTTAGGTTAGGTTAGGTTAGGTTAGGTTAGGTTAGGTTAGGTTAGGTTAGGTTAGGTTAGGTTAGGTTAGGTTAGGTTAGGTTAGGTTAGGTTAGGTTAGGTTAGGTTAGGTTAGGTTAGGTTAGGTTAGGTTAGGTTAGGTTAGGTTAGGTTAGGTTAGGTTAGGTTAGGTTCGGTTAGGTTAGGTTAGGTTAGGTTAGGTTAGGTTAGGTTAGGTTAGGTTAGGTTAGGTTAGGTTAGGTTAGGTTAGGTTAGGTTAGGTTAGGTTAGGTTAGGTTAGGTTAGGTTAGGTTAGGTTAGGTTAGGTTAGGTTAGGTTAGGTTAGGTTAGGTTAGGTTAGGTTAGGTTAGGTTAGGTTAGGTTAGGTTAGGTTAGGTTAGGTTAGGTTAGGTTAGGTTAGGTTAGGTTAGGTTAGGTTAGGTTAGGTTAGGTTAGGTTAGGTTAGGTTAGGTTAGGTTAGGTTAGGTTAGGTTAGGTTAGGTTAGGTTAGGTTAGGTTAGGTTAGGTTAGGTTAGGTTAGGTTAGGTTAGGTTAGGTTAGGTTAGGTTAGGTTAGGTTAGGTTAGGTTAGGTTAGGTTAGGTTAGGTTAGGTTAGGTTAGGTTAGGTTAGGTTAGGTTAGGTTAGGTTAGGTTAGGTTAGGTTAGGTTAGGTTAGGTTAGGTTAGGTTAGGTTAGGTTAGGTTAGGTTAGGTTAGGTTAGGTTAGGTTAGGTTAGGTTAGGTTAGGTTAGGTTAGGTTAGGTTAGGTTAGGTTAGGTTAGGTTAGGTTAGGTTAGGTTAGGTTAGGTTAGGTTAGGTTAGGTTAGGTTAGGTTAGGTTAGGTTAGGTTAGGTTAGGTTAGGTTAGGTTAGGTTAGGTTAGGTTAGGTTAGGTTAGGTTAGGTTAGGTTAGGTTAGGTTAGGTTAGGTTAGGTTAGGTTAGGTTAGGTTAGGTTAGGTTAGGTTAGGTTAGGTTAGGTTAGGTTAGGTTAGGTTAGGTTAGGTTAGGTTAGGTTAGGTTAGGTTAGGTTAGGTTAGGTTAGGTTAGGTTAGGTTAGGTTAGGTTAGGTTAGGTTAGGTTAGGTTAGGTTAGGTTAGGTTAGGTTAGGTTAGGTTAGGTTAGGTTAGGTTAGGTTAGGTTAGGTTAGGTTAGGTTAGGTTAGGTTAGGTTAGGTTAGGTTAGGTTAGGTTAGGTTAGGTTAGGTTAGGTTAGGTTAGGTTAGGTTAGGTTAGGTTAGGTTAGGTTAGGTTAGGTTAGGTTAGGTTAGGTTAGGTTAGGTTAGGTTAGGTTAGGTTAGGTTAGGTTAGGTTAGGTTAGGTTAGGTTAGGTTAGGTTAGGTTAGGTTAGGTTAGGTTAGGTTAGGTTAGGTTAGGTTAGGTTAGGTTAGGTTAGGTTAGGTTAGGTTAGGTTAGGTTAGGTTAGGTTAGGTTAGGTTAGGTTAGGTTAGGTTAGGTTAGGTTAGGTTAGGTTAGGTTAGGTTAGGTTAGGTTAGGTTAGGTTAGGTTAGGTTAGGTTAGGTTAGGTTAGGTTAGGTTAGGTTAGGTTAGGTTAGGTTAGGTTAGGTTAGGTTAGGTTAGGTTAGGTTAGGTTAGGTTAGGTTAGGTTAGGTTAGGTTAGGTTAGGTTAGGTTAGGTTAGGTTAGGTTAGGTTAGGTTAGGTTAGGTTAGGTTAGGTTAGGTTAGGTTAGGTTAGGTTAGGTTAGGTTAGGTTAGGTTAGGTTAGGTTAGGTTAGGTTAGGTTAGGTTAGGTTAGGTTAGGTTAGGTTAGGTTAGGTTAGGTTAGGTTAGGTTAGGTTAGGTTAGGTTAGGTTAGGTTAGGTTAGGTTAGGTTAGGTTAGGTTAGGTTAGGTTAGGTTAGGTTAGGTTAGGTTAGGTTAGGTTAGGTTAGGTTAGGTTAGGTTAGGTTAGGTTAGGTTAGGTTAGGTTAGGTTAGGTTAGGTTAGGTTAGGTTAGGTTAGGTTAGGTTAGGTTAGGTTAGGTTAGGTTAGGTTAGGTTAGGTTAGGTTAGGTTAGGTTAGGTTAGGTTAGGTTAGGTTAGGTTAGGTTAGGTTAGGTTAGGTTAGGTTAGGTTAGGTTAGGTTAGGTTAGGTTAGGTTAGGTTAGGTTAGGTTAGGTTAGGTTAGGTTAGGTTAGGTTAGGTTAGGTTAGGTTAGGTTAGGTTAGGTTAGGTTAGGTTAGGTTAGGTTAGGTTAGGTTAGGTTAGGTTAGGTTAGGTTAGGTTAGGTTAGGTTAGGTTAGGTTAGGTTAGGTTAGGTTAGGTTAGGTTAGGTTAGGTTAGGTTAGGTTAGGTTAGGTTAGGTTAGGTTAGGTTAGGTTAGGTTAGGTTAGGTTAGGTTAGGTTAGGTTAGGTTAGGTTAGGTTAGGTTAGGTTAGGTTAGGTTAGGTTAGGTTAGGTTAGGTTAGGTTAGGTTAGGTTAGGTTAGGTTAGGTTAGGTTAGGTTAGGTTAGGTTAGGTTAGGTTAGGTTAGGTTAGGTTAGGTTAGGTTAGGTTAGGTTAGGTTAGGTTAGGTTAGGTTAGGTTAGGTTAGGTTAGGTTAGGTTAGGTTAGGTTAGGTTAGGTTAGGTTAGGTTAGGTTAGGTTAGGTTAGGTTAGGTTAGGTTAGGTTAGGTTAGGTTAGGTTAGGTTAGGTTAGGTTAGGTTAGGTTAGGTTAGGTTAGGTTAGGTTAGGTTAGGTTAGGTTAGGTTAGGTTAGGTTAGGTTAGGTTAGGTTAGGTTAGGTTAGGTTAGGTTAGGTTAGGTTAGGTTAGGTTAGGTTAGGTTAGGTTAGGTTAGGTTAGGTTAGGTTAGGTTAGGTTAGGTTAGGTTAGGTTAGGTTAGGTTAGGTTAGGTTAGGTTAGGTTAGGTTAGGTTAGGTTAGGTTAGGTTAGGTTAGGTTAGGTTAGGTTAGGTTAGGTTAGGTTAGGTTAGGTTAGGTTAGGTTAGGTTAGGTTAGGTTAGGTTAGGTTAGGTTAGGTTAGGTTAGGTTAGGTTAGGTTAGGTTAGGTTAGGTTAGGTTAGGTTAGGTTAGGTTAGGTTAGGTTAGGTTAGGTTAGGTTAGGTTAGGTTAGGTTAGGTTAGGTTAGGTTAGGTTAGGTTAGGTTAGGTTAGGTTAGGTTAGGTTAGGTTAGGTTAGGTTAGGTTAGGTTAGGTTAGGTTAGGTTAGGTTAGGTTAGGTTAGGTTAGGTTAGGTTAGGTTAGGTTAGGTTAGGTTAGGTTAGGTTAGGTTAGGTTAGGTTAGGTTAGGTTAGGTTAGGTTAGGTTAGGTTAGGTTAGGTTAGGTTAGGTTAGGTTAGGTTAGGTTAGGTTAG